>NC_067457.1:26473540-26476040 GCF_025434085.1 Hippocampus zosterae
GGTTAGGGTTAGGGTTAGGGTTAGGGTTAGGGTTAGGGTTAGGGTTAGGGTTAGGGTTAGGGTTAGGGTTAGGGTTAGGGTTAGGGTTAGGGTTAGGGTTAGGGTTAGGGTTAGGGTTAGGGTTAGGGTTAGGGTTAGGGTTAGGGTTAGGGTTAGGGTTAGGGTTAGGGTTAGGGTTAGGGTTAGGGTTAGGGTTAGGGTTAGGGTTAGGGTTAGGGTTAGGGTTAGGGTTAGGGTTAGGGTTAGGGTTAGGGTTAGGGTTAGGGTTAGGGTTAGGGTTAGGGTTAGGGTTAGGGTTAGGGTTAGGGTTAGGGTTAGGGTTAGGGTTAGGGTTAGGGTTAGGGTTAGGGTTAGGGTTAGGGTTAGGGTTAGGGTTAGGGTTAGGGTTAGGGTTAGGGTTAGGGTTAGGGTTAGGGTTAGGGTTAGGGTTAGGGTTAGGGTTAGGGTTAGGGTTAGGGTTAGGGTTAGGGTTAGGGTTAGGGTTAGGGTTAGGGTTAGGGTTAGGGTTAGGGTTAGGGTTAGGGTTAGGGTTAGGGTTAGGGTTAGGGTTAGGGTTAGGGTTAGGGTTAGGGTTAGGGTTAGGGTTAGGGTTAGGGTTAGGGTTAGGGTTAGGGTTAGGGTTAGGGTTAGGGTTAGGGTTAGGGTTAGGGTTAGGGTTAGGGTTAGGGTTAGGGTTAGGGTTAGGGTTAGGGTTAGGGTTAGGGTTAGGGTTAGGGTTAGGGTTAGGGTTAGGGTTAGGGTTAGGGTTAGGGTTAGGGTTAGGGTTAGGGTTAGGGTTAGGGTTAGGGTTAGGGTTAGGGTTAGGGTTAGGGTTAGGGTTAGGGTTAGGGTTAGGGTTAGGGTTAGGGTTAGGGTTAGGGTTAGGGTTAGGGTTAGGGTTAGGGTTAGGGTTAGGGTTAGGGTTAGGGTTAGGGTTAGGGTTAGGGTTAGGGTTAGGGTTAGGGTTAGGGTTAGGGTTAGGGTTAGGGTTAGGGTTAGGGTTAGGGTTAGGGTTAGGGTTAGGGTTAGGGTTAGGGTTAGGGTTAGGGTTAGGGTTAGGGTTAGGGTTAGGGTTAGGGTTAGGGTTAGGGTTAGGGTTAGGGTTAGGGTTAGGGTTAGGGTTAGGGTTAGGGTTAGGGTTAGGGTTAGGGTTAGGGTTAGGGTTAGGGTTAGGGTTAGGGTTAGGGTTAGGGTTAGGGTTAGGGTTAGGGTTAGGGTTAGGGTTAGGGTTAGGGTTAGGGTTAGGGTTAGGGTTAGGGTTAGGGTTAGGGTTAGGGTTAGGGTTAGGGTTAGGGTTAGGGTTAGGGTTAGGGTTAGGGTTAGGGTTAGGGTTAGGGTTAGGGTTAGGGTTAGGGTTAGGGTTAGGGTTAGGGTTAGGGTTAGGGTTAGGGTTAGGGTTAGGGTTAGGGTTAGGGTTAGGGTTAGGGTTAGGGTTAGGGTTAGGGTTAGGGTTAGGGTTAGGGTTAGGGTTAGGGTTAGGGTTAGGGTTAGGGTTAGGGTTAGGGTTAGGGTTAGGGTTAGGGTTAGGGTTAGGGTTAGGGTTAGGGTTAGGGTTAGGGTTAGGGTTAGGGTTAGGGTTAGGGTTAGGGTTAGGGTTAGGGTTAGGGTTAGGGTTAGGGTTAGGGTTAGGGTTAGGGTTAGGGTTAGGGTTAGGGTTAGGGTTAGGGTTAGGGTTAGGGTTAGGGTTAGGGTTAGGGTTAGGGTTAGGGTTAGGGTTAGGGTTAGGGTTAGGGTTAGGGTTAGGGTTAGGGTTAGGGTTAGGGTTAGGGTTAGGGTTAGGGTTAGGGTTAGGGTTAGGGTTAGGGTTAGGGTTAGGGTTAGGGTTAGGGTTAGGGTTAGGGTTAGGGTTAGGGTTAGGGTTAGGGTTAGGGTTAGGGTTAGGGTTAGGGTTAGGGTTAGGGTTAGGGTTAGGGTTAGGGTTAGGGTTAGGGTTAGGGTTAGGGTTAGGGTTAGGGTTAGGGTTAGGGTTAGGGTTAGGGTTAGGGTTAGGGTTAGGGTTAGGGTTAGGGTTAGGGTTAGGGTTAGGGTTAGGGTTAGGGTTAGGGTTAGGGTTAGGGTTAGGGTTAGGGTTAGGGTTAGGGTTAGGGTTAGGGTTAGGGTTAGGGTTAGGGTTAGGGTTAGGGTTAGGGTTAGGGTTAGGGTTAGGGTTAGGGTTAGGGTTAGGGTTAGGGTTAGGGTTAGGGTTAGGGTTAGGGTTAGGGTTAGGGTTAGGGTTAGGGTTAGGGTTAGGGTTAGGGTTAGGGTTAGGGTTAGGGTTAGGGTTAGGGTTAGGGTTAGGGTTAGGGTTAGGGTTAGGGTTAGGGTTAGGGTTAGGGTTAGGGTTAGGGTTAGGGTTAGGGTTAGGGTTAGGGTTAGGGTTAGGGTTAGGGTTAGGGTTAGGGTTAGGGTTAGGGTTAGGGTTAGGGTTAGGGTTAGGGTTAGGGTTAGGGTTAGGGTTAGGGTTAGGGTTAGGGTTAGGGTTAGGGTTAGGGTTAGGGTTAGGGTTAGGGTTAGGGTTAGGGTTAGGGTTAGGGTTAGGGTT
>NC_067457.1:26481040-26486040 GCF_025434085.1 Hippocampus zosterae
GTTAGGGTTAGGGTTAGGGTTAGGGTTAGGGTTAGGGTTAGGGTTAGGGTTAGGGTTAGGGTTAGGGTTAGGGTTAGGGTTAGGGTTAGGGTTAGGGTTAGGGTTAGGGTTAGGGTTAGGGTTAGGGTTAGGGTTAGGGTTAGGGTTAGGGTTAGGGTTAGGGTTAGGGTTAGGGTTAGGGTTAGGGTTAGGGTTAGGGTTAGGGTTAGGGTTAGGGTTAGGGTTAGGGTTAGGGTTAGGGTTAGGGTTAGGGTTAGGGTTAGGGTTAGGGTTAGGGTTAGGGTTAGGGTTAGGGTTAGGGTTAGGGTTAGGGTTAGGGTTAGGGTTAGGGTTAGGGTTAGGGTTAGGGTTAGGGTTAGGGTTAGGGTTAGGGTTAGGGTTAGGGTTAGGGTTAGGGTTAGGGTTAGGGTTAGGGTTAGGGTTAGGGTTAGGGTTAGGGTTAGGGTTAGGGTTAGGGTTAGGGTTAGGGTTAGGGTTAGGGTTAGGGTTAGGGTTAGGGTTAGGGTTAGGGTTAGGGTTAGGGTTAGGGTTAGGGTTAGGGTTAGGGTTAGGGTTAGGGTTAGGGTTAGGGTTAGGGTTAGGGTTAGGGTTAGGGTTAGGGTTAGGGTTAGGGTTAGGGTTAGGGTTAGGGTTAGGGTTAGGGTTAGGGTTAGGGTTAGGGTTAGGGTTAGGGTTAGGGTTAGGGTTAGGGTTAGGGTTAGGGTTAGGGTTAGGGTTAGGGTTAGGGTTAGGGTTAGGGTTAGGGTTAGGGTTAGGGTTAGGGTTAGGGTTAGGGTTAGGGTTAGGGTTAGGGTTAGGGTTAGGGTTAGGGTTAGGGTTAGGGTTAGGGTTAGGGTTAGGGTTAGGGTTAGGGTTAGGGTTAGGGTTAGGGTTAGGGTTAGGGTTAGGGTTAGGGTTAGGGTTAGGGTTAGGGTTAGGGTTAGGGTTAGGGTTAGGGTTAGGGTTAGGGTTAGGGTTAGGGTTAGGGTTAGGGTTAGGGTTAGGGTTAGGGTTAGGGTTAGGGTTAGGGTTAGGGTTAGGGTTAGGGTTAGGGTTAGGGTTAGGGTTAGGGTTAGGGTTAGGGTTAGGGTTAGGGTTAGGGTTAGGGTTAGGGTTAGGGTTAGGGTTAGGGTTAGGGTTAGGGTTAGGGTTAGGGTTAGGGTTAGGGTTAGGGTTAGGGTTAGGGTTAGGGTTAGGGTTAGGGTTAGGGTTAGGGTTAGGGTTAGGGTTAGGGTTAGGGTTAGGGTTAGGGTTAGGGTTAGGGTTAGGGTTAGGGTTAGGGTTAGGGTTAGGGTTAGGGTTAGGGTTAGGGTTAGGGTTAGGGTTAGGGTTAGGGTTAGGGTTAGGGTTAGGGTTAGGGTTAGGGTTAGGGTTAGGGTTAGGGTTAGGGTTAGGGTTAGGGTTAGGGTTAGGGTTAGGGTTAGGGTTAGGGTTAGGGTTAGGGTTAGGGTTAGGGTTAGGGTTAGGGTTAGGGTTAGGGTTAGGGTTAGGGTTAGGGTTAGGGTTAGGGTTAGGGTTAGGGTTAGGGTTAGGGTTAGGGTTAGGGTTAGGGTTAGGGTTAGGGTTAGGGTTAGGGTTAGGGTTAGGGTTAGGGTTAGGGTTAGGGTTAGGGTTAGGGTTAGGGTTAGGGTTAGGGTTAGGGTTAGGGTTAGGGTTAGGGTTAGGGTTAGGGTTAGGGTTAGGGTTAGGGTTAGGGTTAGGGTTAGGGTTAGGGTTAGGGTTAGGGTTAGGGTTAGGGTTAGGGTTAGGGTTAGGGTTAGGGTTAGGGTTAGGGTTAGGGTTAGGGTTAGGGTTAGGGTTAGGGTTAGGGTTAGGGTTAGGGTTAGGGTTAGGGTTAGGGTTAGGGTTAGGGTTAGGGTTAGGGTTAGGGTTAGGGTTAGGGTTAGGGTTAGGGTTAGGGTTAGGGTTAGGGTTAGGGTTAGGGTTAGGGTTAGGGTTAGGGTTAGGGTTAGGGTTAGGGTTAGGGTTAGGGTTAGGGTTAGGGTTAGGGTTAGGGTTAGGGTTAGGGTTAGGGTTAGGGTTAGGGTTAGGGTTAGGGTTAGGGTTAGGGTTAGGGTTAGGGTTAGGGTTAGGGTTAGGGTTAGGGTTAGGGTTAGGGTTAGGGTTAGGGTTAGGGTTAGGGTTAGGGTTAGGGTTAGGGTTAGGGTTAGGGTTAGGGTTAGGGTTAGGGTTAGGGTTAGGGTTAGGGTTAGGGTTAGGGTTAGGGTTAGGGTTAGGGTTAGGGTTAGGGTTAGGGTTAGGGTTAGGGTTAGGGTTAGGGTTAGGGTTAGGGTTAGGGTTAGGGTTAGGGTTAGGGTTAGGGTTAGGGTTAGGGTTAGGGTTAGGGTTAGGGTTAGGGTTAGGGTTAGGGTTAGGGTTAGGGTTAGGGTTAGGGTTAGGGTTAGGGTTAGGGTTAGGGTTAGGGTTAGGGTTAGGGTTAGGGTTAGGGTTAGGGTTAGGGTTAGGGTTAGGGTTAGGGTTAGGGTTAGGGTTAGGGTTAGGGTTAGGGTTAGGGTTAGGGTTAGGGTTAGGGTTAGGGTTAGGGTTAGGGTTAGGGTTAGGGTTAGGGTTAGGGTTAGGGTTAGGGTTAGGGTTAGGGTTAGGGTTAGGGTTAGGGTTAGGGTTAGGGTTAGGGTTAGGGTTAGGGTTAGGGTTAGGGTTAGGGTTAGGGTTAGGGTTAGGGTTAGGGTTAGGGTTAGGGTTAGGGTTAGGGTTAGGGTTAGGGTTAGGGTTAGGGTTAGGGTTAGGGTTAGGGTTAGGGTTAGGGTTAGGGTTAGGGTTAGGGTTAGGGTTAGGGTTAGGGTTAGGGTTAGGGTTAGGGTTAGGGTTAGGGTTAGGGTTAGGGTTAGGGTTAGGGTTAGGGTTAGGGTTAGGGTTAGGGTTAGGGTTAGGGTTAGGGTTAGGGTTAGGGTTAGGGTTAGGGTTAGGGTTAGGGTTAGGGTTAGGGTTAGGGTTAGGGTTAGGGTTAGGGTTAGGGTTAGGGTTAGGGTTAGGGTTAGGGTTAGGGTTAGGGTTAGGGTTAGGGTTAGGGTTAGGGTTAGGGTTAGGGTTAGGGTTAGGGTTAGGGTTAGGGTTAGGGTTAGGGTTAGGGTTAGGGTTAGGGTTAGGGTTAGGGTTAGGGTTAGGGTTAGGGTTAGGGTTAGGGTTAGGGTTAGGGTTAGGGTTAGGGTTAGGGTTAGGGTTAGGGTTAGGGTTAGGGTTAGGGTTAGGGTTAGGGTTAGGGTTAGGGTTAGGGTTAGGGTTAGGGTTAGGGTTAGGGTTAGGGTTAGGGTTAGGGTTAGGGTTAGGGTTAGGGTTAGGGTTAGGGTTAGGGTTAGGGTTAGGGTTAGGGTTAGGGTTAGGGTTAGGGTTAGGGTTAGGGTTAGGGTTAGGGTTAGGGTTAGGGTTAGGGTTAGGGTTAGGGTTAGGGTTAGGGTTAGGGTTAGGGTTAGGGTTAGGGTTAGGGTTAGGGTTAGGGTTAGGGTTAGGGTTAGGGTTAGGGTTAGGGTTAGGGTTAGGGTTAGGGTTAGGGTTAGGGTTAGGGTTAGGGTTAGGGTTAGGGTTAGGGTTAGGGTTAGGGTTAGGGTTAGGGTTAGGGTTAGGGTTAGGGTTAGGGTTAGGGTTAGGGTTAGGGTTAGGGTTAGGGTTAGGGTTAGGGTTAGGGTTAGGGTTAGGGTTAGGGTTAGGGTTAGGGTTAGGGTTAGGGTTAGGGTTAGGGTTAGGGTTAGGGTTAGGGTTAGGGTTAGGGTTAGGGTTAGGGTTAGGGTTAGGGTTAGGGTTAGGGTTAGGGTTAGGGTTAGGGTTAGGGTTAGGGTTAGGGTTAGGGTTAGGGTTAGGGTTAGGGTTAGGGTTAGGGTTAGGGTTAGGGTTAGGGTTAGGGTTAGGGTTAGGGTTAGGGTTAGGGTTAGGGTTAGGGTTAGGGTTAGGGTTAGGGTTAGGGTTAGGGTTAGGGTTAGGGTTAGGGTTAGGGTTAGGGTTAGGGTTAGGGTTAGGGTTAGGGTTAGGGTTAGGGTTAGGGTTAGGGTTAGGGTTAGGGTTAGGGTTAGGGTTAGGGTTAGGGTTAGGGTTAGGGTTAGGGTTAGGGTTAGGGTTAGGGTTAGGGTTAGGGTTAGGGTTAGGGTTAGGGTTAGGGTTAGGGTTAGGGTTAGGGTTAGGGTTAGGGTTAGGGTTAGGGTTAGGGTTAGGGTTAGGGTTAGGGTTAGGGTTAGGGTTAGGGTTAGGGTTAGGGTTAGGGTTAGGGTTAGGGTTAGGGTTAGGGTTAGGGTTAGGGTTAGGGTTAGGGTTAGGGTTAGGGTTAGGGTTAGGGTTAGGGTTAGGGTTAGGGTTAGGGTTAGGGTTAGGGTTAGGGTTAGGGTTAGGGTTAGGGTTAGGGTTAGGGTTAGGGTTAGGGTTAGGGTTAGGGTTAGGGTTAGGGTTAGGGTTAGGGTTAGGGTTAGGGTTAGGGTTAGGGTTAGGGTTAGGGTTAGGGTTAGGGTTAGGGTTAGGGTTAGGGTTAGGGTTAGGGTTAGGGTTAGGGTTAGGGTTAGGGTTAGGGTTAGGGTTAGGGTTAGGGTTAGGGTTAGGGTTAGGGTTAGGGTTAGGGTTAGGGTTAGGGTTAGGGTTAGGGTTAGGGTTAGGGTTAGGGTTAGGGTTAGGGTTAGGGTTAGGGTTAGGGTTAGGGTTAGGGTTAGGGTTAGGGTTAGGGTTAGGGTTAGGGTTAGGGTTAGGGTTAGGGTTAGGGTTAGGGTTAGGGTTAGGGTTAGGGTTAGGGTTAGGGTTAGGGTTAGGGTTAGGGTTAGGGTTAGGGTTAGGGTTAGGGTTAGGGTTAGGGTTAGGGTTAGGGTTAGGGTTAGGGTTAGGGTTAGGGTTAGGGTTAGGGTTAGGGTTAGGGTTAGGGTTAGGGTTAGGGTTAGGGTTAGGGTTAGGGTTAGGGTTAGGGTTAGGGTTAGGGTTAGGGTTAGGGTTAGGGTTAGGGTTAGGGTTAGGGTTAGGGTTAGGGTTAGGGTTAGGGTTAGGGTTAGGGTTAGGGTTAGGGTTAGGGTTAGGGTTAGGGTTAGGGTTAGGGTTAGGGTTAGGGTTAGGGT